>NC_136412.1:322391620-322411620 GCF_051521515.1 Lactuca serriola | reverse complement strand
TAAGAAAGATTTGAAGATAGTGTGATTCAAAAGTTTTCATATAGTTGAAGCATTCACGATCCAAATATGATGATTTGAAGCAATGAGTTATGTCGCATCTATGGTAATTGTAATATGATTTTTTCTTTCAACCAAAACAAATGAAGCTTTTCTATTCCTTCTTTATATTCAGTTTCTCATTTAATATTTATATGTGATTTGTGTGTATTACTCAATCTTGAATGTGACTCTCCAAAGATCAATGTTTTGCTTGGAATATCTTTCTGATTCTTCTTTTTCAAGAAAAATAATTTGATTGCAGGTTAGTGAAGAATTGTCATCAAGTTTTTATGGTTGAATGGTGTTTAATGAAGAAAGAAGATTCATAAAATGGATATAGGTTTTTTTGTTTGAGTAAAGTTGACGAATGTTAGTTTTTTCTTTTGATTTAAATGTATGTTTATGTAACATCTTTATTTATATATTCAACCACTTAATGTTCTTATTTATTTGATTGTATTTTTTCTATTTTGATTATGTTTATTTTCTATTATTTTTTTGTTGGGTTATCCTACACAACATATTTAAAATATAACATAATTTTGAACATTTGATATGTAATTATGATAGACTTATTATGATATGTTCTTCATATGAAAGTAATTTATCCATATTACTTCCACAAGAATTACATATGACATTTACGAATATATATATATATATATATATATATATATATATATATATATATATATTATATGTGATTTGTTCAACATGTATATGCACCTATGTATGTTATAAACTTATAATTAAATATCTTTATGTTTAATAATTGAAGGGATTAAAATGATGCATCAAAACCAATTATTTAGAAGAATATAATAATAATAATAATAATAATAATAATAATAATAATAATAATAATAATAAATATACATTTCCAAGTACCCATTCATTTGTAACTCATACTATAACTCAAGAATTTTCTAATTAATGTTTATTTATTTGTTAAAACTCAAGAGTTTTTAACTTATGATTATTAATTAGTAGTCAATAATAACTTTTTATTTTCCTTTTCTTTTATAAGGTTGTAAAGTTTTGCTCATTAAAAACATTAATGTATTTGAGGAGATTTATGATTTAAATATGAAGAGTTAATATAAATGTTATAATAGATGTTTTAGTGTTTTTATGTTATTAAAAGTTATAGTGTTTATTTTTCATTTTTTTTTATTATTTGTTGTATATATATTTTTTTAGTACAAATGTTATAATATATGTTTTTTTTTTATGTTACTAAAAGTTGCAGTTCATATTTTTGTTCATATGTTTTGTTACCTGTTATATTATCATTCATTTAATATATAATTTACATAATTTTAAACGGTTTATAAAATTATCAAATAATTGTATATCACAATGACTTAAAAGTTAAACTATAATGTTTAATAAAACTAATATATTAACTATATGTTTGCTTTACTACTAACATTTTGTTTCAAAGTAGAAATATTAAATAATAATTTGGTAAAAGTTATTATTTTAACTATATAATTTTATTCTTGCACAACGCACGGGGATTCGCCTAGCATACTTATAAAGCTAGCATTTTTCCTTTCACCACATTCATTTGAAACTCTCATTCATTTTTCCTTTCACCACATTCATTTGAAACTCCCATGACTTTTCAATTTCTTTCTAATAATGATTATAAGTTTGTTAATAAGGTTAAATAAATATAAAACCTAAAGTGTAATCATATATAAACTAAATTTCAATATTAAAATAATATATTTTCTTCTACTTATAAAGTTATGTTTTTAACTTTTAGCTTATTATCCTTAATTAATTAGGTCTACTATGTTGTTGTATGTAAACTATTATCATTTTAAAGCTATAACTTTTGAACCATTTGAAAAAAAAATATACTTAAATTGTTAATTTAAATATAACCTTACAGGGTAACTTAAATATAAATTTTAGTTCAACTTAAAAAGCAATTGAATATTTTATAAATAGTTAAAAGTTATAAATTGTAGTGTCTTTCTAATAATGATTATAAGTTGGTTAATAAAGTTAAATAAGTATCAAACCTAAAGTGTAATCATAAATAAACTAAATTTCAATATTAAAATAATATTTTTAGTTCTACTTATAAAGTTATGTCTTTAACTTTTAACATATTATACTTAATTTATTAGATTTAATATGTTGTTGTATGTAACTCATTATCAATTTAAAGCTACAACTTTTGAACAGTTTGGACAAAATACTTCAATTGTTAATTTAAATATAATATTACAGGGTCAACTTCAATATAAATTTTAGTTCACTTAAAAAACCCAAAGAATATTTTGTGAATAGTTAAAAAAGATAAATTGTAGTCCTAAATCCAAAAAATAAATTGTAATATCAATTTAACTAAAATATTTCTTAAAGATATTTTTATAATCGTTAAAAGTTTTCAAATAATTAGCTTAAAATAACTTATAATAATAATAGTTAAAAATAACTCTATATAAATGATTATATTGTTACCTTTAAATAAAAAAAATTGTTTGATGTTTTAAATAATTATAATGATAGAAATTAAAACGTTAAGCAGATAAATTTTAAAAAATTAATTAATAATAACTATAACTATAAATAACATTAAACTATATATTATATTTTATTTTATTAATGAGTAAACCGCGGGTAGAAAAAAGAGTAAATTACATGAATGTTCCCTATGGTTTAGATTAATTTGCGTGTCTGGTCCCTAACTTATTGTTTTTAACTCGGAAGGTCCCGACTATTTGTTTTTGTTACGCACTTGGTCCATGTCTTACCTAAAAAGACTATTTTTTTCCTTGATTTTCTAATTTATTTAAATAAACACACCCCAACCCCACCCATTCACCTTACCTTACCTATCCCACAATTTTTCCCTATTTAAATAATAGTCTTTTTAGGTAAGACAGAGACCAAACGCGTAACAAAAATAAACTGTAGGGACAAAGCGCTTAACAAAAACATATAGTATGGACCTTCCGAGTTAAAAAAAAATAAGTTAGGGACCAAGCGCAAATCACCCCAAACCATAGGGACCATTCGTGTAATTTACTCTTCAAAATAATCAATATATTATATCTCCTTAGTATAGGAATTATTATATAACATTATTGTTATATTTAAAAAAACTTGTAAAGATTTGAAACTCTCATTCATTTTTCCTTTCACCACATTGATTTGAAACTCCCATGACTTTTCAATTTCTTTTTAATAATGATTACAAGTTTGTTAATAAGGTTAAATAAATATAAAACCTAAAGGGTAATCATATATAAACTAAATTTCAGTATTAAAAGAATATATTTTCTTCTGCTTATAAATGTATGTTTTTAACTTTTAACATATTATACTTAATTTATTAGGCCTAATATGTTGTTGTATGTAAACCATTATCATTTTAACGCTACAACTTTTGAAAATTTTGTATACAATACTTAAATTGTTAATTTAAATATAATCTTACATGATCAACTTAAATATAAATTTTAGTTCAACTTAAACAACCCAAATAATATATTTTGTAAATAGTTAAATGTGATAAATTGTAGTGTATTTCTAATAATGATTATAAGTTGGTTACTAAGGTTAAATAAGTATCAAACCTAAAGTGTAATCATAAATAAACTAAATTTCAATATTAAAATAATATTTTTGCTTTTACTTATAAATTTATGTCTTTAACTTTTAACATATTATACTTAATTTATTATATTTAATATGTTGTTGTATGTAAACCATTATCAGTTTAAAGCTACAACTTTTGAGCTGTTTGAACAAATTACTTAAATTGTTAATTTAAATATAACATTTCATGGTCAACTTCAATATAAATTTCATTTCCACTTCAAAAACTCAAAGAATATTTTGTGAATAGTTAAAAGTGATAAATTGTAGTGCTAAATGCAAAAACTAAATTGTAATATCAATTTAACTAAAATATTTCTTAAATATATTTTTATAATCGTTAAAAAATTTCAAATAAGTAACTTAAAATAACTTACAATAATAATAGTTAAAAATAACTCTATATAAATGATTATATTGTTACCTTTAAAAAAAATGGTTTGATATTTTAAATAATTACAATGATAGAAATTAAAACGTCAAACAAATAAATTTTAAAAAATTAATTAACAATAACAACAACTATAAATAACTTTAAACCATATATTATATTTAATTTTATTCATGAGTAACCCGTGGGTAGAAAAAGCCATTGCCGCACTTCATCTCACCACCATTCACCACCGCCATCTATCCTCAACAGCCAACGACATCTAGCATATGCTTAGTGTTCTCTCCTCACTTCATCTTAACCCCTTTTCCTTTGAATTCCTAGTTAAGCTTCCCAATATGTGGTTTAAACCAACCTATCCACCATCGTCATCCATGACATCTAGCTTAAGAGTACTGGGCAACAACAGTGCGAGACGATCGATTTCTCTCCAAAATTCGACCACAGTGTACTTGTAGAGAAGCAAGAGGGAACATCTGGTTCTCTGCAAAATTAACAAGGTAAGTACAGCACAACTAATCTCCAGGCGCATAACCCCTTTTAATATGTGCATGCTACATGTTTGATAAAATTCCCCAATGAATGAAATCCAATGTACTACTTCCTTATTTCATGACTTGAATCTACTGCAAGAAAAATTGAAGGCAAGTTCCAAAATATGTTGATCTTAAATTATTTTTGTCAGATGCTCTTCGATATTTCAAAACGTTTTCATAGCTATTTCGTTTGTAAGTTATTTGATTTGGTTATCATCAACTTTTTTTGTTCTTTTTTTTGGTTTATTTAACTGATTTTCATTTTTATTGGTGATAGAGATTCAATTGTTGGTGGTGTCTGGCTCTATTACATGGTCTACAGGCTTTGCAGGTTCCACGTACCTTTGTTTTCCCTCTGTTTATACTTCGTCAGTTTATAAAATTAATAATACAGGTTCATATTTCATTAGGGCTTAAACTTTTACTGTTTTTGATAATATATGTGCATACATGTTTACAAAAGTCATTACTTTTACTCTAAAAACGTTAAAATTAGTGAATATGGGGAAGTCAAGATGAAGCTTAACAAGATATGGATAAGAAAGATCAGGTTTTGGAACATATAAGTTATGTGTATCTCTTTCTTCTATTATGTTGCTCAAAATTTAGATTGTATTCAAACTACTATTGATGTTTGGTTGACCTTTTTATTAAAGTATAGCTTAAGTTTTTTTTATAGATGATTAGTTTCTATATATAATTAGTGTTATCACACAATGTTTCTTATGTAGGATTGATGGAGATCTGTTACTAATGTTCAAGGTAATAGTCTTGACCTAATTTTCTTTGATCGTACAACATTACTAAGCTAGATCTGCCAACAGTTTCTACAATTTGGTCAATGTGTTGGAAAAAGGGTATTGGTTGGAAAAAAAGGTTGATCATGATGGGTTTGAGCCATAAGAACATTCCTATGTGCACATACAAACCCTAATGCTTGGATCTAGGTTTCTCTAATTAAACATGCATTGTATCCAAGACTTTAATTGATAGATCTAATGAAAACATTCAAATCATAACATATGAAAACAGATCTAAAGAAATACCTTGAGTTGCTTGCTTGAACCTTCTTGTCCTTGGAGCTTAGAGTCACAATTGTCACTCCTCTAATGGCTTACAAACACCAACTAGCAAGAGGATGATAATAGAGAGAGAGGAAGATGAGAAAATCGACTCTAGGGTTTCTTGAGATGCAAGAGTGCCGATTTCCTCCACCCAAAGGGTCTATATATACTATTGGCTACTAGGGTTACACCTTAAACCCTAATTGAATAACTTAGGCCCTAAGCAATCCAATGATCCCTATGGACTAGGCCTTGGACGATTTCTAGGATCTTCCAAACCCTAAAATCGTCCACCCTCTTATCCATAAGGATTCATAGCCCAAAATATAACTATCACACATTTGACAGTTTATGCCCCTTTATTCAATTAATCTCTTTAAGTCACCAAATAAATTCCTAATTAATTTATGACTTATATTAATCAAATAACAATATTATTATTACTTATATTATTCTCATAATATATTAATAATATTTCTTCTCTCATTATAAATCATCCTATCAAGTTGCTATGGTGAAGGCAACCCAAAAGGACCATGCACAACCGGGTCAAATACTTGCCAAATATAGTTGCAGCCTTAGACATTATTCCAACAGTCTCCCACTTGGATAAGTCTAGTAACTATATATACAAGCATAATCCAATTAGCAATCGTAGCTCTCAAAGACGCTGTCAAACTCTTATCTTATTAGTCCTGTCCTTTAGATAAGGGATCGTATAGTCCTCTGTTAAGATATTATGCGGACAATTCTATGGAACCAATTGTCCAGCTGTTGGTTTCTCGATCTCAGATTTATTCGACATAGAACTTAATCGAACACATCAATTTAGTTTTGACCGGGCCCGACACATAAGTCAAATCAAATCATCGAGCGGCCGAGATATCGCTTTTACCCTCTTAGGATAAAAGTAACAAATAAACTTCGACTTATATGCATTTACTTATTCACCAATCAATTATACACAACAATGCGTTTTATAACATCAATTTACTGATGTGGTTTCGCATTATCAATGTACAACCAATTAACAAATAACAAACCATATATCTAGGTTTTAAGACCATATGATATTATCGTCTTGCGATCACCCTTTTTATCACATTCCATAAGGTGATTCCAGCAAGCGCGGGTTTGTTCCAATGCTCAAAACTAGTTCATAAGCACTCATGAACGTTGTAGCAAACCTTTGCTATGTCTAATACCATTTAGACAATCTACATACCAATTCATAACAATCTTCATTCATATCTACTTCCAATATATGAAGGATTGTGGACCATTCAAATAATTCGATTATTCTTAATAACTCAATTATTCAGGAAGTCAAAACATGCAAAGTGAAACAATAGTTAAACAATTAACATTTGATAGTAACTTTACTCATAAATAATACTCCTTTATTTAATCATCAAATGTCAATTACATTTATCTATTACAAGTTTCTAAAACTATCTAATCTAAACTAATATCATCCTTCAGTCCAATACTCCTAGCATGCTGCAAATGCTTAACCCTACTCAGTCCCTTCGTAAGCGGACCTGCTGGGTTATCTTCTGATGATATCCTCTTAACCACGAGGTGTCCTTCTTCTACTCGATGTCTAATAAAGTGATATTTTCTGTCGATATGATGAGATCTAACATGATCCCTCGGTTCCTTGGTCAAGGCAATCGCTCCTTCATTATCACAGAAAATTTCCATAGGCTCCTTTATGGCAGGTACAACTCCAAGATCACCGATGAAGTTCTTCAACCATATTGCCTCTTTCGACGCTTCGCTCGCTGCAATGTACTCCGATTCGCATGTTGAATCAGCTACGGTTTCCTGCTTGGAACTTTTCCAAGTTACTGCTCCTCCACTAAGGGTAAAGAGCCATCCCGACTGCGAACGGTAGTTGTCCCTGTCGGTCTGGAAGCTGGCGTCACTATACCCTCGCACCTTTAAGTCATCACTCCCTCCGAGTACTAAAAACCATTCCTTGGTCCTCCGAAGGTACTTAAGGATATTCTTGACTGCAATCCAATGGGCTCTGCCAGGGTTCCCTTGATATCTACTAACCATGCTCAAAGCAAAGGCTACATCAGGGCGAGTACAAGTCATACCATACATGATTTAGCCAACTGCGGAAGCGTATGGTACTCGGCTCATTTCTGCTATCTCGGCTTCGGTACTCGGACTTTGAGTCTTACGCAACTTGGCATTACTTTGTATCGGTAATTCTCCCTTCTTCGAATTTTCCATACTAAAACGTTTTAGTACTTTATCTAAGTAAGTGTTCTGATTAAGTCCTATTAGTCTCTTACTTTGTTCTCTCACTATCCTTATTCCCAAAATATAGGAAGCCTCTCCGAGGTCCTTCATAGCGAAGCACTTCCCGAGCCAGGACTTAACCTCCTGCAGTTTCGGGATGTCGTTTCCTATGAGTAGTATGTCATCGACATACAAAACGAGGAAGCTAACTATACTCCCACTGGCTTTGACATATACACATGATTCATCTTCGCTTCGTACAAATCCAAACTATTTGACTTTCTTATCGAAGCAAAGATTCCATCTGTGAGACGCTTGCTTAAGCCCATAAATGAACTTCTCAAGCTTGCACACTCTATTGGGATGCTTTGTATTGACAAAACCCTCTGGCTGAGCCATGTAAACATCCTCAGTCAACTTCCCATTAAGGAAAGCGGTCTTGACATCCATCTGCCATATCTCATAATCATGAAATGCAGCAATGGCTAACATCACCCTAATAGACTTTATTTTTGCAACTGGTGAGAAGGTCTCATTATAGTCAACTCCGGGAGTTTGAGTAAATCCCTTCACAACCAATCGTGCTTTATATGTGTGTACATTCCCATCCACGTCGGTCTTCTTCTTTAATATCCATTTGCACCCAACGATCTTACGTCCGGGCACATTATCAACCAAATTCCAAACTTGGTTGTCATACATGGATTGAATCTCGCTGTCCATTGCCTTTTTCCATTTTGCAGACTCCGAGCCTGCTATGGCTTCCTTATAGCTATTAGGTTCATCTAAATTTATTAGTGTACCATCACTAATATATGTGTCCCCTTCGGTAGTAATATGAAAACCATAAAACTGGGGTTGAACTCTAACTCTTTCGGAACATCTAAGAGGTAAGGACTCGTCAATTGGTTCAACCGGAGTTTCCTCCTCGGGTTGAGCGCCAACGGTGGAGGTTCCTTCATCACTCGATTCTTGAATCTCTTCAAGCTCGATCTGCCTCCCACTGTCTCCTTGGCTTATGAGTTCTCGCTCTCGGAAAACCCATCTTCTCGCAACGAAGACAACATTGTCATTCGGTCTATAGAAGAGATATCCAAAGGATTTCTGCGGGTAGCCGATGAAAATACATCGCTCACTACGAGGTTCAAGCTTGTCGTGAGTATCTCGTCTTACGAAAGCCTCGCAACCCCAAACCTTGATATGTGCCAATGAGGGAGCTTTCCCTATCCACATCTCGTGAGGTGTTTTGGCCACCTTCTTTGTAAGGACTCGGTTAAGGATATGGGCGGCAGTTTCTAAGGCATACCCCCAGAATGAGATAGGTAGTGAAGCACGACTCATCATAGAATGAACCATGTCCAACAACGTTCGATTACGCCTTTCTTCCACACCATTCAACTGCGGTGTCCTAGGTGGCGTCAATTGCGAAACTATTCCGCATTCTTTGAGATAGTCGTGGAATTCAAGACTTAGGTACTCTCCTCCTCGATCGGATCGAAGGATCTTGATTTTCCTGCCCAATTGATTCTCCACTTCATGTTTGAATTATTTGAACTTTTCAAACGTTTCAGACTTGTGCTTGATTAAGTAAATATACCCATATCTACTATAATCATCGGTGAAAGTCACATAGAAGCGGTTCGCATCCTTTGTGGTGGATCTAAAGGGTCCACATACATCGGTATGTATGAGATCCAATAAACCCTTACCCCTCTCACATGTACCAGTGAAGGGTAACTTGGTCATCTTTCCAAGCAAACAAGACTCACACATGTCATCTTCCCTAAGGTCGAATGACTCCAACACTCCATCATTTTGGAGTTGGGCTATGCGCTTCTTGTTGACATGTCCAAGACGACAATGCCACAAACATGATTTATCCATACTATTGGAAGAATCCATGCATAACACATCATTTCCTAGGTTATCTACAATCATAACAGTTTCATA
The DNA here is from genome assembly GCF_051521515.1 of Lactuca serriola. Lineage (NCBI taxonomy): Eukaryota > Viridiplantae > Streptophyta > Magnoliopsida > Asterales > Asteraceae > Lactuca > Lactuca serriola. The sequence continues at coordinate 322,401,769 of NC_136412.1, read as the reverse complement.
AATTCCATTACAAGGCATTGCTTCAAAATATAAAACACCATTTAGATAAACATAAATCGAACCATTCTCATTATTAAAAGAAAATCTAAATCCTTGTCTAAACAAACCATGAAATGAAATGATGTTTCTTGCCATATCTGGCGAGTAGCAACAATTATTCAAATCTAAACATAATCCATTACTAAGCACTAAAGAATACACTCCAATCTTGGTGACAGGCGACGATCTTCTGTTCCCCGTGATTAGATTTATTCTTCCACGCTCCACATCCCTATTTCTTCTTAGTCCCTGCAATTCAGAACATATGTGGTAACCACACCTGGTATCAAGGACCCAAGAAATAGCATGAGATGAATCATTAGATTTAATTGAGTAAATACATGCAAAAGACAGCTTGATCTTTCCTTCCCTGATTGCTTGTAGATATTCTGGGCAACTTCTTTTCCAATGCCCTATTTTGTGGCAATGGTGGAACTCTGCCTCCTTCGGGTTAGGGTTGGGTTTAGTAGGATCAACTTTGGACCCACTAGAAAAGGAACCATCTCGGTACTTTCCCATGCGGTGGCTCTTTGACGGAGTGTAACGCCCCCAAATCCGGATTAGTCAATTAGAGGCAATAAGGGTTGGAAATGACTTTTCGGCAAAATATTAATTAGAATAGATAATCTTAACCAAGTTGTAGAATATGTTACAAGGTTTCCGTACATATAAAGAATGCCGAAATCCGAGTTATAACGAAGAAGTTATGACCCGTTGAAGTTTCGCGATGGAACCGACACGATACCGGGAAACGTGAATAGTGAATTTACGATAGAGCGAGATTTAGCCTTAACGATCTAAACGAAAGTCGTAGAATATGTTAAACTAAGAACATCGATAAAAAGAACGCCCAAATCTGACTTCATATGAAGAAGTTATGATTTTTTCGAAGTTTCGGATTAGCAGTGTACAACCCGAAATTCGAATATTAGATCGAGCGGTTTTTAGCCGACACGACCTAAACGAGAATCGAAGACCTCGTTAAGAGTAGCGTAACGAGAAAAATATGGGCGAAAACGGACGTCGGTTGAAGAATTTATGAGAATTTAACGGACCAATCATGTCCCGGCCTGTTAATAATATTAAATTTAAAATAGAGTCAAAGTTAGCCAATGGAGTCTAAACAAAAGTGGTAGAGTACGTTCCCACCTTCGCGTGGAAATAAAGAACGTCAAAAACGGAGCTCGTATGCGAAATTTATGATTTTTAGAAGTCGGAAAGTAAATTTGCGAGACCTATTGCGAGGTTGATGACGTGGCTGCATCTGGGTCGTTGCTTGTTGACCAAGGCTTCGCTTTGGATTGTGACACACCACCCTCGCGGTACGCCCTGCGTCCGAAGAAGTTACGCCCTGCGTAGGTCCGATCTGATCCATCCGACGGTGCGAGACAGCTGGCTTCGGCTGGCAACCTTATCCGAGGTGTACGCCCAGCGTAACCGAGGCTGTTGGCGCCTATAAAAGGGGTCCGAACTCTTCCGAATTTCACACACATTTCTCATGTCTCTCTCTCTAAACTTTCTCTCTCTAGCTCATCTAAACCCCCCTAAGCCCTAGTTAAACCCCTTAGCTCCTGAGGGAAGCCTCGAGGCTCCCGGAGTCCCGAGAAAAAGTGTCTTTCGGTTTCGAAACGCTGCTCCAAATAAGTTCCGGTTTTCGATTAAATCTGTTGTAAGTGTGCTACGCTTACGCAAGTTTTAATATAGCTTTCAAATAATTATAGGAATGTTATTAGGTCCTTAAAATAATTATTTAGGCTATTATTATGAGTTATATTGAGTGTTATTAACGCTTGTATAATAATAATAATAGTCAGACTATTAATTTGTCGCGGTTATCGTTAGACTAAACCCTAGTGGTATTGGTACTAGGTTTTATCGAAGGAAAATTGTTTTAAGAGTATCGAAGCGCTGTCCGAGTCCTGAGTCACCACTTACTTAGGTGAGTGCATAGTTACTTTCAGCTTACACATAGATATGAAGTATTTTATATAAATTACGTGCTATGTGTGAATATTATCTGAATACTTGTTATCTATGCCGGATGAACGTTTTATACATGTTTTCAATGATTTAAACTGTATATGTATTTTATATCTACAAAATGTGTTGGGTAAAACATGGGTAGATGTAATAGTTGCTGTGTGACAAAATAAAATAATGAGAGACCTCGTTATAGATGTTATTGATGATCCAGTCATCTAGCGGAGTATAGATGACGACCACGGACTATTCTAGACAGTCCAGTGGAACATTAGCAGGCTCGCAACCTGTAGGTGTTTTTTCGAACTGTGTGTTTAGTCGAACTGTCTGAACTATGTGCTCAACAGGTGTACTCCATCCCCCACATGGTTGCCTTTAGGACTTTCATTGCCAAGGAATCCCCTTAGCAGTAGTGTCCATCCCGATGATAGTCCTTAGACTAGGTCCCTTGTGTTAGAGGTTTTAGGGACGTAATGTGAGGATAACGGGAATGGGTAATTGGGTTGATTGTTTGAGGTTTAAAAATAATAATTATATTATTGTGGGTTGAAAACCCAATGTACTCACCAGGTTTGCCAACCTGACCCACTCAGTTTATTTATATCACAGGTGACGATATGAAGTGACTTTACACTGAGAGATTTAAAGAGATGTAGATCACTAGTGTAAATAATTGTAAGTTCTGTTTATGCTTATGTTTCTGTATTAACGATGACATCCCAAACGTTTTAAAATAAAATAAATACGTTTCTTCGAAAAATGTTTTAATAACGTATTTATCATGTTTTTCTGGGAACAAATTCCGCAACACTTTCATTAAAAGAAGTACTCTGATTTTTATAAAGCATAAACAAAATTGGTCTTTTCTGGCCGTGAAATTTGGGGTGTCACAGTTGGTATCAGAGCATTAGTTTAAGCGAACTAGAAATATGAATTTATTTCTAGACTTAAACTTAGAATGCTAAGCGATGATTGTGAGGTGTGAGCACTAGCTTATTTTAGGAATGATGCCTAAATTGCTTTTATGTGCTAAATGATTTGTTATGCTATAGTTTAATCGGATCTATGGTCTGTTGCCGACCGGATCTAGAAACCTTATGTGTTTAGGATTCTAAACGTACGAATACGATATTAGAACTAGCATGTAAACGTTTCGGAGTGATAAGGTTGATTTAAATGTCAATCCTATGTAAAGGTCTAGATTCACCTTATTCGGTGTATAAATCAAGATGGCAAGGACCCGTAGCGGAAACGTGCATGCAAATGAGAATAGGAACCAACCCCCAGTGGTTCAGCAAATACCTGTTGTAGAAGAAGTTGCACCTGGGCCATTCACGATGACCGGAGTACAAGCAATGGTGCGGATAATGTTAGATCAACAGATGGAAGAAACAAGGCGTTTACTTCAACAAAGTAAGGACAAACTTACTGTGCCAGTACGTCAGACACCCACTCTTGAGGCGACCATCTGGGTTGCTAAGTCTGTTGATAAAATGATCAATGGTAGTATCGCCAGCAAGGTTGAGGTTGGCAAAAAGAGGAAATTTGAGGGTTCTTCAAGGTCTGACAAGAACAACATGTCCTCGAAGTCTGGAGGAGTAAGTAAAGCAAAATGGTGTGACGAGTATGGAAGGAAAAACAATGGTAGATGCCCTAAGGAAGTAACCTGCTTCAAATGTGGGAAAACTGGTCACTATGCCCACGAATGCCCAACCGAGGAAGAAGTTTGCTGTAAGTGTAGTAAAGAGGGACACTTCAAGCAAGAATGTCCAATGAGAGCTACAAATCCAAGTGTACCGTCGAAGCACCATGGGAGAGTAACTTGTTTTAAGTGTGGAAAGCATGGGCACTACGCCGATGAGTGTACATTCAACACCAGGGTGTGTTACGAATGTAATGAGGAAGGGCACCTCAAGCAAGACTGCCCAAAAAGAAAAGGATTTACAAAGCCAAAGGCACCACGGAAGGACTATGGGAGATGCTACGAAGAAGTGACTTGTTTTAAGTGTGGGAAGAACGAGCATTACGCCAATATCTGTACATCCAGCAAGAGGTTCTGTTACGAATGCAAGAACAATGGACATATATCAAAGGATTGCCCAAAGAAAAGTGAAGCAGCAAGAGCGAATGCACCTCCAAAGCCAAGAAGCATCCCTAACGAAGCAGCTGACAACGCAACGAAGAGTAAGGATTGATATCCGAAGGTCGAGTTATGATGTAGCCTATTAGAGGCATAGTCTAGGGTGAACTTGAACACCTATGTAATAGTTTCAAGGAATAATAAAAACCTTCGTTTTGATATTTGATATGTTAAGCTGTTATGTGATTTTCTTGTATGGTGACTTGGAAAAACTGCGGGACAATACTTGGGACGAGTATGAGTAGGTGTGAATGGTAGTAGAGGCCTATACTACCGGAAGCACATGACTCACACTTGGATCAGGGAAAGTCACAAGGTTACCAAGAAGCTAGTAATTGATTTCGTTTTATTCAAGTATGTCGTTACCATTGTTTCGGTAATGACTAAAAAAATTGTTGTTATCCCGACCCTAGTAGTCATATCACATTGATTCCGACTACGATGAGTAGGTTACGTGGTTCAGAGAACCAAGTTTGATGTAGCGTCCGACTTAAACCAAACGATTAAAATCAAAGCGATCAATAGAAGTATCGCGCTCGTTGTTAAAGAAGTTGGTAGTGTGATTATATCACATTAGAACATGAAGGAAGGCATAGCTTGTTTTAGAATTTGACACTAAGAGACCTGAGTCTAAACGTGCATCGCATGATGGTAGGTCATAATTTGGAGTCTAACCTGAGATAGAGAGCAGGTGCACGATCGAGTACTGCTTACAGTCAATAAGTCTGAGAGATAGACTTGAAGGAATATAGAAGTTATAATTATTACCTAGGATGAAGAGATGACGTATGGAGTCATTATACGATCCCTGTTTCGTTGATGATTCCGGGACGTAATCATCCTAAGGGGGAGATAATTCTAACGCCCGCAAATCCGGACTAGTCAAATTAGAGGCAATAAGGGTTGGAAATGACTTTTCGGCAAAATATTAATTAGAATAGATAATCTTAACCAAGTTGTAGAATTTGTTACAAGGTTTCCGTACATATAAAGAACGCCGAAATCCGAGTTATAACGAAGAAGTTATGACCCGTTGAAGTTTCGCGACGGAACCGACACGATATCGGGAAGCGTGAATAGTGAATTTAAGATAGAGCGAGATTTAGCCTTAGCGATCTAAACGAAAGTCGTAGAATATGTTAAACTAAGAACATCAATAAAAAGAACGCCCAAATCTGACTTCGTATGAAGAAGTTATGATTTTTTCGAAGTTTCGGATTAGCAGTATACAACCCGAAATTTGAATGTTAGATCGAGCGGTTTTTAGCCGACACGACCTAAACGAGAATCGAAGACCACGTTAAGAGTAGCGTAACGAGAAAAAGATGGGCGAAAACGGACGTCGGATGAAGAAGTTATGAGAATTTAACGGACCAATCCTATCCCGGCCTGTTAATAATATTAAATTTAAAATAGAGTCAAAATTAGCCAACAGAGTCTAAACGAAAGTTATAGAGTACGCTCCCACCTTCGCGTGGATATAAAGAACGTCAAAAACGGAGCTCGTATGCGAAAGTTATGATTTTTAGAAGTCGGAAAGTAAATTTGCGAGACCTGTTGCGAGGTTGATGACGTGGCTGCATCTGGGCCGTTGCTTGTTGACCAAGGCTACGGTTCAGATTGTGACACGCCACCCTCGCAGTACGCCCCGTGTCCGAAGAAGTTACGCCCCACGTAGGTCCGATCTGATCCATCCGACGGTGCGAGACAGCTGGCTTCGGCTGGCAACCTTATCCGAGGTGTACGCCCAGCGTAACCGAGGCTGTTGGCGCCTATAAAAGGGTTCCGAACTCTTCTGAATTTCACACACATTTCTCATGTCTCTCTTTCTAAACTTTCTCTCTCTAGCTCATCTAAACCCCCATAAGCCCTAGTTAAACCCCTTAGCTCACGAGGGAAGCCCCGAGGCTCCCTGAGTCCCGAGAAAAAGTGTCTTTCGGTTTCGAAACGCTGCTCCAAATAAGTTTCGAATTTCGATAAAATTCGCTGTAAGTGTGCTACGCTTACGCAATTTTTAATATAGCTTTCAAATAATTATAGGAATGTTATTAGGTCCTTAAAATAATTATTTAGGCTATTATTATGAGTTATATTGAGTGTTATTAACGCTTGTATAATAATAATAATAGTCAGACTATTAATTTGTCGCGGTTATCGTTAGACTAAACCCTAGTGGTATTGGTACTAGGTTTTATCGAAGGAAAATTGTTTTAAGAGTATCGAAGCGCTGTCCGAGTGCTACCTACTCAGGTGAGTGCATAGTTACTTTCAGCTTACACATAGATATGAAGTATTTTATATAAATTACGTGCTATGTGTGAATATTATCTGAATACTTGTTATCTATGTTGGATGAACGTTTTATACATGTTTTCAATGATTTAAACTGTATATGTATTTTATATCTACAAAATGTGTTGGGTAAAACATGGGTAAATGTAATAGTTGCTGTGTGACAAAATAAAATAATGAGAGGACTCGTTATAGATGTTATTGATGATCCAGTCATCTAGCGGAGTATAGATGACGACCACGGACTATTCTAGACAGTCCAGTGAAACATTAGCAGACTCGCAACCTGTATGTGTTTTTTCGAACTGTGTGTTTATTCGAACTGTGTGAACTGTGTGCTCACCAGGTGTATTCCATCCCCCACATGGTTGCCTTTAGGACTTTCATTGCCAAGGAATCCCCTTAGCAGTAGTGTCCATCCCGATGATAGTCCTTAGACTAGGTCCCTTGTGTTAGAGGTTATAGGGACGTAATGTGAGGATAACGGGAATGGGTAATTGGGTTGATTGTTTGAGGTTTAAAAATAATAATTATATTATTGTGGGTTGAAAACCCAATGTACTCACCAGGTTTCCCAACCTGACCCACTCAGTTTATTTATATCACAGGTGACGATATGAAGTGACTTTACACTGAGAGATTTAAAGAGATGTAGATCACTAGTGTAAATAATTGTAAGTTCTGTTTATACTTATGTTTCTGTATTAACGATGACATCCCAAACGTTTTAAAATAAAATAAATGTTTCTTCGAAAATGTTTTAATAACGTATTTATCATGTTTTTCTGGGAACAAATTCCGCAACACTTTCATTAAAAGAAGTACTCTGATTTTTATAAAGCATAAACAAAATCGGTCTTTTCTGGCCGTGAAAATGGGGGTGTCACACGGAGCCTTCCTCTTCTTGCCCCTTCCCTGCCCAATAGCCAAAACAGGAGCAACGGGTTGATTGGGTGTGGGTGCAGCAGACTTGTCCTTGAGGTTGCTCTCAGCAACCCTAAGGAGACCTTGGAGTTTGCTTAGGGTGTCCTCTTCCTTGTTTGTGTGGTAGGTCATACTAAATTGGTTGTAGCACGGAGGCAAGGAATGAAGTACCATGTCGATCGCCAAATCTTCCCCAAAGTCGACATTCAACTTGTGAAGACGATCGACATACCTTTGCATCTTTTGCAAGTGCACGGTTAGAGAATCTCCATGTCCCATTTTAGCAGAGATCATGTTAGTGAAAATCTCGTAACGTTCCTGCCTCGCGTTTTGATGGTATCTCTCCAATAAGTCTTGATGCATCTCGTAAGGATACATTTCCTCATAGGACTTTTGGAATTTGGCGTTCATTGTGGCTATCATGATGCAATGAACCTTCGTTGCATCACGTTCATGAGTCTCAAAAGCAGTCATTCCAACCAGAGTAGTGATTTCTAGATTGATCTTCTCAAGCTTCTCGTCAAGGACATACTCCTTGTCCTCGTAGCGAGCAATCGTGCAAATGTATTTTATCCATTCGCTAAAGTTCGTTCCATCGAAAGTCACTTTTTGGCAAAGGATCATTAGCGTGAATGAGTTAGCAGCAGCGTTGTTCGTGTTCAACATCTACAAATAGAAAGGACAAATTTTGAATAGAATTGAATCCCTAATTATCACCCAATATGAAAAATTAGGGCTAGGATCCAACAACATTATTTACACATTAGAAAAGGGATGCCGTAATCCAACATGCAAACAATGTGAAGGTAAGTGAATGATGATTCACTAATTCTCCACCATGAAAACATAACCTTAAGTTCTAAATGTATTGAGAATTCCTAGGTTTCGATGAGATTCATTGAACTTTTCAATGGAATGTTTAAATCTCGATATGCCCCTCTTGTTTGTGACTGGGATGCCGAGTATCACAAAGTGGGTGTGAATAACCATGCAAATCTACACGGTGCCTTCATTGTTACAATCACCTATTCGATGTGCCGGTAAACCACACACGCTCCATCGAACTATGATAAACAATGAATCACCCTTTGCCACCTTTTCTTAGGACCAATTAGTGTGCCGGTAAACCACACACGCTCCACTAACTTCTTAGCAAGGGTGCAACGTGTAATTTCATGGGTTTGCATCAATTCACTTTTCCTAAAGTAACTAGGATTGGGAATTTGAAAAACACGTAGTTACTTTGTATTTTAATATTATACTTTTAATGAGGAGATAGGGTTGCCCTATCCTACCCGTTCGGCTAACGACCCTCCACCGATCAAGCAAGCGGTGGGTGTGAGTGTACACCCATTAAGCGTCATTTTATAGGCTGCAACCTTATACCCACCTTATAGACCGGCTTCGTGAATGAGGCCTACTAACGGTAAGACTAACATTTTAATTATACATATATATATATATATATATATATATATATATATATATATTAGCCTTGTAATATTATATTAGTATAGGGTTGAATTTTAAACTTGTAAAATTCTAGGGTTTGAAATTTAAATTGTCTAAATTAAACTTTTAATCACAAAACATAAATTTCAAAACTTGAGGACAAGTTTTAAACTTTTAAAAACATAAGGGATCAAATAACAAATAATTTAAATTAACCATTTAATCTCATAATTATCCATATTTGATTTATTTAAATGTTTCTTGCAAAACAATTCACCAATTTAATTAAAATAATCAATTAATATCATATAAGGAAATTATTATTCAATTAATTGGTAAATATCTTTTGTTAGGTCAAGGATATACTCACATATATGTTTAAAATCGGATTTTATTGACCCATGAAGATTAAGGCAAGTTTCCATAAGAAAAACAACAAGAAATCCCGAAACTAGCTTCTTCTGACGCTCGAACTCGCCGAGTACCACAATGGACTCGCCGAGTACACTGTGGTACTCGCCGAGTTCATCAGGCAGAAGGACAAAAAACGATTTTTTCAATCAACAAGCAATCAACCAATGCATCAATTCAATAGAAACCAATCAAGGCTCTGATACCACTGATGGGTTTGAGCCATAAGAACATTCCTATGTGCACATACACACCCTAATGCTTGGATCTAGGTTTCTATAATTGAACATGCAATGTATCCAAGACTTTAATTGATAGATCTAATGAAAACATTCAAATCATAACATATGAAAACAGATCTAAAGAAATACCTTGAGTTGCTTGCTTGAATCTTCTTGTCCTTGGAGCTTAGAGTCACAATTGTCACTCCTCTAATGGCTTACAAACACCAACTAGCAAGAGGATGATAATAGAGAGAGAGAGAGAGAGGAAGATGAGAAAATCGGCTCTAGGGTTTCTTGAGATGCAAGAGTGCCGATTTCCTCCACCCAAAGGGTCTATATATACTATTGGCTACTAGGGTTACACCTTAAACCCTAATTGAATAACTTAGGCCCTAAGCAATCCAATGACCCCTATGGAGTAGGCCTTGGACGATTTCTAGGATCTTCCAAACCCTAAAATCGTCCACCCTCTTATCCATAAGGATTCATAGCCCAAAATATAACTATCACACATTTGACAGTTTATGCCCCTTTATTCAATTAATCTCTTAATTTATGACTTATATCAATCAAACAACAATATTATTATTACTTATATTATTCTCATAATATATTAATAATATTTCTTCTCTCATTATAAATCATCATGTCAAGTTGCTATGGTGAAGGCAACCCAAAAGGACCATG